>NW_027412554.1:0-40724 GCF_025532065.1 Leptinotarsa decemlineata | reverse complement strand
CAATCCATCTGTCTTCGAAGATTTCAGTAAAGCTTCCCTGACTGAATGAGGATTATGAGGTGGAGCACCATCCATTGGTACCATATACGTTCTCTTCCTGGTCTATTATTTAAAATCATTTGAATTCCATTCCTCAGTGAATCAAACTCGATATAAAAAATTGACTCATTCTTTATGGCACAAAATACATTGAATTATCATCTTTCTTGAAAACCCCTTTGGCGGACCACATGGGGATTTTCTGGCGCCCAATAATGACGGTTGTGTCTATTGAAAACTCCATTTTTTGTGAACTTGGCCTCATCTGCCCATATGATATTGTCAAGGAAATGTTCATCCTCTTGAGTCTTGACAAGTAACCATTCAAAGAATTCAACTCTATGAGGTAAATCAGTCTCTTTCATATGTTGGACACAGTAGAACTTATAGGGATGTCATTTATGCTTATTAAGAATCGACAAATTGTCACGTAGGGTATACCTATCTCTCTCTCAGCCTCGTGCAGAGAAGCATTTGGAAATGCATGAAAGTATCCCAAAACTGTTATACCATTGTCATCATCATCCACTTTAGTCTTCTTACGAATGATTTTGGACGGAAGGTTCCATTCAACCCAAGTTTTTTAGTAGTCGATTTATCACATTATTATTCGGCTTCAGAAGTTGTGTATATCTTTCATGAAATACTCGGCATGTTCTACTTGCAATTCTATTGCACTCACCATAAATTATTAATAAATTCAAGAAATCTTCCTTACTGTAACCTAATCTTGACATTATTCTATTATAATTGGTAGCTTTCACAATCAGTCAAAACCACCAACGAAAGTCTGACGTTAAATAATTGGTTTATTTATTTTTCCAAAGCACACTATTAAAAAATATTAATGTGTACTGTTGTACGTTAGAGACCAATACCTCAATGTATACAAATTGTAACTTTTTCTAAGGTAGGTACATACCAGTTTCGAATTGACTGATCTGAGACAGTTAAAAAACTGGATCAGAAAGAAATATTGCTAAGTATAAAAAAAAAGTTGATTATCCAAAATAAGTGATGAATTCAAAAAAACGAGCAAGAAAACCACGTCAGTTTCCGTTTGAAACAGTTTATCTCGAAAACGGTTCAAAATAGGAATAGTATTATCTGAACAAAGTTAAACTAAAATTGGATGTAGAGCTCAAAATGTTGAAATTTATAGAGTGTTCCATTTGAAAAAATTGAGTTCCACTCATTTTTTCATTAGCTCAAAGTATCTGTATGAGGCAAATGAAAATATGACTCGGAGTGAAGATCCTTATAGTATCACTCCACTCCATTTCAAATTTGATCGTTTTAGTGCAAGAGAGTTCAAGATTATCAGCATTTATAAAAGTTCATGTTTGGTAAAAAAAATATCGAAATCAATTTTATATCTTCTAAACGGTAATGAATAGGTATAGAGAAATAGTATATTAATTTGTTGACAAAGTGATAATGAATCATATATGATATTATATACGGGGTGTTCCATTTGAAAAATCAAAGAAGCCGCTACTTTATAGTAGAAGCGACAACGTCGCTGCGTCTGAAATATTTTAGGCGTGTAGGTCATATTGATTTATGCATACTGTGAAATTTTTAGGTTGATTCGTTGAATAGTTTGTCAGAAACGGCTAATCAACGCTCATCATGAAAAGCCCTGTATAGGTAAAATGATGTTTGTTACGTGTTCGGAACTAGACTGTCCTTACACGATCTGCTTCCTACTATATAGGTATTGATAATGATTTTCACCTGAGTTCTTCTAGATTGACCTCTTCTTCCCGAAAAGGTTTGAAATGTTAAATCTAAGGTTCTCACCAACAGGAATATGCTGAACTGATTTTCGGTTGTGATGCGTTATCTGTGTTATTATCCTCACTGGGATTATATAAAAGTTGTTCCAGCGCTTTTGAGTTCATTTATTATTATTATCATCATTTTCATTGATAAATATTCATATTTCAATATTTATTATCTTATTTCCGATGAAGACAAATTCAAAAACAAAAAAATCATAAAAATGGCTCCAGATGAAGACAAATCGAGAAACACAAAAAACATAAAAATTGATTCAGCCGTTCTTGAGTTCTTTTATTACTATCATCATCATTTTTATTGATCAAAAATCATATTTTATTAGTATTATTATTATCATTTTTTATCTACCTTAGTTTGCGCTGGTCAGGCCCTATCCCCCGAAGCTCCGATACATTCGGGAGGGGGCGCCCTGTGTCTGTCTGGCTCAGTGCGGCAAACCGGTATGATTTCAAGATTCCAGAGTAGAGAGACATAATTCCACCAAGGACTCCAATAATCAGAACAACCATTTTGACAGAGGGGTCTGGATAGAGTCTACGGAGTTCGAAAAGAAAATCTCAATACTTTCTCCGTTTTTCCTCCTCTTTTTGGACGATATTCCTCTCGCCAGGAGCTGAGAATTCCACGACAAATATCGTCTTGCTCTGGTGGTCGAGAAGGACTACATCAGGTTTATTAGCTTGTATGAGTCTGAGGGTGGGGAACGAATAGTTCCAATAAAATCGGTACTTCTCGTTCCCCACAACAGATTCACACACCGGTGTCTCATCAATACAGTAAGAATGCCGTAGATGGTAATATTGCACTCTTAGGGCTATTATCATTATTATTTTGTTGTCCACCGTAGTGTACGCTGGTTAGGCCCTATCCCTCGAAGCCCCGATACATTCAGGAGGGCGAGCCAGCATTATTAACCAATGACCATTCCCCACACCGTGGGGTACGTGATCATTGGGTCCTAGAATCATGTGCCAAGGCAAGCGCTCAGATATTATTTTTATCCATAAATCAATGAAATATTTCCAGTCGTTTTTGAGTTCTTTGACTATCATTATTATTATTATTATTTTTATTATTGAAATATAATTTTTGGGAATGACAGTTTTTGGCCTTCTACTTCTCCATCTTTCGTATAATTCAGCTTTCACCGGTGATTTATAGTTTTGAAACAAATAACGATTTTCAGTAATATACCGTGTGACACAGACTTATGGTACACCCACTTTTTATTCTTTATTTCTCTAGCGATATTTCTGAAACTTGGAACATTGAATATGCTCACTACACAGCACTTTTTGAAATATTTGTAAAACAAATTCAACTTCCAGCTTTCCCGGAAATGACAACAACTTTTGATTTTCAAATGTGATATTCTATATATTATCACAAGAACGGTTAGGGAAGATCATGAGGAATCCAACGATACCAAGTTTGATGGAGTTATCTCTAATGACTATGGAGATATCGCCATTTATTTTATCCATAAGCTCAATGAGTGTGAGGGAGAGAGTTGGATGGACCCTCCAGAAAAAGTTTCTCTGTCCTACTAATCTTCATAATCTTCCCTAACCGTTCTTGTGATAATATATAGGATGTCCCATTTGAAAATCAAAAGTTGTTGTTATTTCCAGAAAAGCCGGAAGTTGAATTTGTTTTATGAGCATATTCAATGTTCCAAGTTTCATAAAACTTGGAGAAGGGCCATCCAAATCGACCATAGTAGCATTCACCAAGAGGACTAAAACGGAGGGTCTCGGACCTCTAAAACTTCGAGGTGAGTAGTAATCCAGGATTCCAAACTGACCTAGAACCAACACTTGGACAGGATAAAGAGGAAAGCGGAGGTAGCACTGATGCTCGCCAGACGTACCTATGGAAAAACATGGGGGTTAAAACCAGACATGGTATATTGGCCATACACGATGTTGGTTAAACCCATGATAACATACGCATCTCTGGTCTGGTGGCGAAAGATGAAACAGGCGACTGCTATCAACAAACTAGGCAAGGTGCAAACACTTGCATGTTTGGGAATGACGGGAGCAATGAGACCTACCCCAACAGCTGCATTGGAGACACTCCTGAATCTACCTACACTTTGTATTATGGGGGAGACCAGGATGGGCCAATTCAGACTGGAAAACTCACCGAACTACAAAAGATAGGACCGAACAGAAATTTCGGAACAAAGGGAGGATCACATATTGAATCATAAACCGTGAAGAGTGGAAAACCATTAGTCATCCCAAAAACATGTTTGAAAAAACACCTGGTATACAGATGGATCGAAGACCAAACATGAAACGGGAGCTGGAATATACCGAACGGATAGAAATCTAAACTACAGCTATCCGCTAGAAATATACACATACGTCTTTCAGGCGGAAGTGTACGCTATCTTGCAGTGTGCAAGGCTTATTAAATTGAGACCTCAAAGAAATGAGCGGATCAATATTTTTACAGACAGCAAAAGCGCACTAGGGGCTCTGACAAACCTGAAGGTGACATCAAAACTGGTCTGGGAATGCCATGAAGAACTGAATGAACTTGCAAACATGAACAAATTACCTTTGGTGCCAGGGCATTCAGAAATCACAAGTGATGATAAAGCTGATGAATGCGCTAGACGCGGATCATCAACTTCATAAATAGGTCCTGAACCAGCTCTGTGGGTACCAAAATCATTGGTACGAAACCAGATTAGGACATGGACCAATAAAAAGCACACAGAGTACTGGACAAAAGTACCTGGCAACAAACACAGTAGAACCTTCATTAGGGAACCGTCCGAGAAAAGAACCGAAGAACTACTTCAATATAGTAGGGGTCGGCTCAGCATAATTACAGAGTTATTAACCGGCCATTGTCCGCTTAGAGGACACCTGAATAAAATAATGAAATGGGACTGTACAATATTGTCAGTCGAAATACTGCTGGGCATAGGCTGTAACTTCAGCTTTGTATCCTGCTAGTGTGAGAATGTGTGATACTTTCCAGTGAAGTTGAAAGATATTCCTAAATTTGAGATCCTGAATGATTGTTATACAAATGTTAATGATTTTGAAAATTGTTTAAAAAATGTAAGAGTTTAATATGAAGTTTTAGGACCATTACACTATTCGAAACGTAGATTTAATAGTCATTTGAATCTGCTGAATATAATGGTAACAGTCATTATTGTTGGATTAAAGATTCATCGAGATTAGTATCATCTCAAATATCTGCACACGATCATAGAAAATATTTCTGTGATGGTTGTTGTACTTTGGTATTGAGCGGACTTCATTGCGACATCAATTGAATGATTGTAATCAAATATCGACAACAACGCCAACCACAAAATTCAGAGTTGATAAATTCGGTGAATATGTACCTGATAATATTTTGAAATTTTAAAATATCGGGAAAGAGTTGAAAGTTTCATTCACCGTGTACGCTGATTTGTACGCTGATCAATTATGATACCAGTGAATACAAATGAGCCAAATCCTGCTAATTCCTACACAAATTCAACCTATCTTCATGAACCATACGCTTTCTCATATCTAATAAAGTGTTCTCTTAATGATTATATTTCTAAATTCGTGTTGTATAGAGGGGCTGATACATCTAAACTTATCGTTTCAAACTTGGAGAATAACGTCACCCATATATATATCACAAATATTTGAAAAATGTTCTAATGCACCCTTGCATTGCATCTGGAATATGTGGAAAGACATTCGAAGAGGATGATATTAAAGTACGTGATCATTTAACGGGGGACAAAAAAAGAAATGGAACTACACATTCCGTTTGTAACCTTAACTTCAAATTGCCCAACTTCATTCCGATTATTTCCCATAATATCAGTGAGTATGAGTGTTACTTGTTCATGAAAGATTTATGTAGGTACCATTAAAAGGAAAGTTGATGTCATCGTTCAAACTGAAGAGAAATATATTTCTTTCACGAAACATTTATTTATGGAAACAAATCAGCAGATTAGATCAAATTCAAATTTTTGCAATTAAAGTTCATTGATAGTTTCAAATTTATGACTGCATCTCTTCAGAAGTTGGACGATGATTAAGATGAGAAACACTTTGTGGAAATGAGAAAATATTTTCCGGAAAATGATGAATTTCAACTTATGAGACAGAAAAGTATTTTTGCTAATGCACTCTTTAGATAAAGTTCATGTATAGAGAATGCAGTGCTGTAAAGAGGTGTTTTTTCGAGACGGACTTCACTTCACAGTCAGACCATATTCTATACAAAAAAAGTGATCTGAACAAATTGACCCATTCCTCTCATTATTAACTTATTTTTCAAAATATCTTAGTAATAGATGATATTATATAATAATGTTGATTGTTTTCCATATTTTGAAATTTCAAATTCCATTGAGATTAAGTAAAACAAAAATCGATACAAATTTTACATTTAACCGATCTTTTCAGGGATATTATTTGGCAATAGTGGTTTAAGCAGACAAGAAGAGTATTTCTCCCTTTATAATATTGGTTAAATACTTCCAAACTGTTCATAACTGTTCTGGTTTGTTCAGTGATCTATGATACAACAACCTCACTATCTCATGTACCTTTTGTACCGCAAATGTTAAAAACGTTAAGTTTTTCGAAAACAATTCTGTTGATTAACATTTCGATGATATTTCTGACTGATACTGATATCTTATATCAAACTATTTTGACAGAACCGGGTTGTTGAAAAAATTTTGAATGACTTTGATTGACCTACAGATGGGGTGAATTCAACAGTTATAATTAAAAATGGTGTAGAAATTCAGAATTTGTTCAGACCCTCGCGATTTGAACTGAGAAATTCAACGAGAACTTTTTTAGATGCCAAAAATTGGACAAATTACATATAGAGAGGTGTAAGCGAAGCGAAGCAGTAACTCGTCTTGATAATGCCATCTGAGATGATGGCGAAACGTCGACTATCGAATAGTACACAACGGATGAACACCCGGAAGAACAACACATCATATTCTACCATCCGTGAAAACCTACATTGTAATATATATATATATATATATATATATATATATATATATATATATATATATATATATATATATATATTATATATATATATATATATATATATATATATATATATATTATATAGATAAGATATATATATATATATATATATATATATATATATATATATATATATATATATATTGATATATATATATATCTATATATATATATATATATATTATATATATATATATATATATATATATATATATATATATATATATATATATATACATATATATATTATATATATGATATATATATATATATATACATTATATATATATATATATAATATATATACATATATAATATATATATATACATATATATATATATATATATATATATATTACAAGTAGGGGGTAGAAATGATGTGTTGTTCTTCCGTGTTCATCTGGTGTATTCGGCGTCATCATATAGCGTATATATGTGTATATTTCTATATATATATATATATATATATATATGTATATATATATTACAGAGAGAGATTTTATCAGTGGTATGCAAATCTGTAACCAATAGTGGACTTAAGCTCCGAAACACGAGGTTTGCCCCACTTTTTGGATTGGCCTCCACTATGTGTTATTTCTGTTTTCGGCAAACAATGTTGATCTTACATTTATATAAATAGCCATAAATATATATTTATATAATATATTTGTTACATATATATATATATATATATATATATATATATATATATATATATATATATATATATATATATATTATATATATTTCAATATTAAATTCTACAAAAAGCATCAAAAATTCAATGGAACTCACAGACAGAATCTCTACGATAAATGACAGTACGAACACTAAACTGTTCTCGTTCGACATAAAAAAACATGTACCTACTCCAACATACCAGTCAACGAAAGTATAAACATCATATCTGGGAAACTAAAACACCAAAACATAGACAAAACCTACATTAACCAAATGGAACACAGTCTAAATACAATACTTAATCAAAATTATTTTGAATCTGGGAAAATTTATAAACAAACAGATGGACTAGCGATGGGATCCCCACTATCTAGCATTATATCCGAAATATACCTGCAAACCATAGATGAGAAAATCTTAACAATAATAAAACACATGATGAAAGAGGAGAATGGTTCAGATACGGTGACGATGGACTGTACATATCACAAAACAGTGGAATAAGAATAGAACAAATAACAAAAGAAATTAACGAAATGAATCAAAAACTATGTTTCAGCATTGAGGAAGAAACAACTCAAAACTTAACTACCTGGACATAACCATAGGATATAACCACAACAAAACACAATTTCAAATGGCAATATACAGGAAACCTACACAAACAAGCTCTATCATACCCGCAAGTTCAAACCATCCACCATCACACAAAATGGCTGCCTATAACGCATTCATATATAGAATGTTAAGGATACCACTCAGCAATGAAGCCCGAAACAAAGAACGGAAAATCATATACCAAATAGCGAACGAAAACGGATACACCCAAAAGACAATAGATAAACTAGAAAACAGAATCAAAATACAGAACAAGGATCAAGCCACCCCAACAGACAAAACAACACAACGATGGACAGCATTTACGTACGTAGGACACCAAACCAAAAAACAACAAACATCTTCAAACCACTGAACATCAACATCACATACAAGCCGAACACGAAGATAACACAAAAAATAAACAACTATGGAAAAGAAGAAGACAAAGATCAAAACGGGATATACAGTATACAATGCTCGGACTGCAACAAATTCTATATCGGCCAAACCAAGAAAAAACTGATCCAAAGATACAATGAGCACAAAAAGGCATACATAAATCCAACAGTATATAAATCAAACCTTGCAACACACCCCATACAAAACAAACATAATTTTCCCCACCAGAGAACATAAAACTAATAAAACAAATCAACAAGGGAAACCGCATAGACATTTGGGAAAACTTGAACATCCATAAATTCAACAGTCATAAATCACTTATCGAGGAACAAGTACAAATCAAAACACAACAAGATCTCACATTCAATATATTAAAAAATACCATACACATTCCTAGAGAAGATCTAACACGAAGAAGAGTACCTGATGCAGAACAAATACAGGCAAATTTACCTAAAGTACCTGAAATACCTGAGTTAAGACGCTCTGACCGTATAAAGAGACAGACAACAAGATGACCAGTTCAGTTTGAGGAGTGCCAGAAGATGACAGTACTACCAACTGTCGAAAGCGCTCGCAGATAATTAATAGAAGATATAAAGCTTCAAATCCTTTTTGTAGAATTTAATATTGAAATACTCAAAATAAAGGAAAATTTTTTGCATCAATCATTATTATTTCTGCTTTGATATTTATTCATTTCAAATAATGGTGGACGAGCGGTTTGATGTCGTCGAGTAGAACTACATTTTTATCAAGACTCGTTGCTCCGATCGACTTTCCACACGAGTACTTTTATTCATAAAATTGTCCAAGTAACCTTAATTTGTTGAAAAATATCTGTCAATTCAAAGTTTTGGGGTGTGGACCATCGAGGGTAGTCCGTTCCTGACTTTGTAGCAAAACAACTGACTCCTGCATGAAAGCTCATATATATATATATATATATATATATATATATATATATATATATATATATATATATATATGGATTATATATATATATATATATATGGATATATATATTATATGGATATAAATGGATTAACGGGGTATCTCAGTCAAATAATCAACAATCAAAACTCTGCTCTACTTTGCCAAGCTTTCGCTTCTAATGGGAAGCTTCTTCAGGGCAGTAAAAATGAGTTGAAAACAATAAATTGAACATTGAATATATTAAATGACGGAGAAGGTTAAACATATATAAGATTATTTTGGGTTTGATAAATGTCATACCTCTACATATATCTCATTTTTGGTAAATTATTGTTACCAGTGATTCGACTAATTCTAATGAATTTTTCATGAAAATAAATTCAACAGTGGAGGGTTTTATTCAACGACCAACAAGAAGTTGATTCCTTACAATTCTGAAATTTATTTATATGAAAAAATCTACTAGAATTAACCGAATCATTGTGTGGACTACAAGTTCTACTGAGGATACTACTATGAAGCGAAACGTAAATTGGAAATGAAGTATTGTCAAAATTTTTAATTATTAACATCGATAGTTTACTTTGTGTATTCTTCAGTTCTTCGTTATCTGTATCTTTCACTGTTTTATGATGAACATCATGTTGTTTGTTTATTTATTTGTTTGGGCCAAATTTAGTAATTGAAGTTTGACACACTTTCTGTTTTTTTAAGGATGAAATACAAGCACTAAAGGAAAATCCTTAAGGCGCTCTCAGAGCGGTGCCTGTACGAAAGTAGCGATTTACATTGGATTTGAATCGCTGGAGATAAAATCCATTTAGAAAAACGTTCTCAGGAAGTTTATTTCACATAAACGCAGTTCTTCAGATGAAAGAGTTCTTAAACAGTAAAGTTCGAGGTGTACTGAGTTGAACCTCAGAACGATGAGCAGCCACAGTCCGTTGGCGTCGCGTATTTCTGATATGTACCTCTCTTGGTGAAATCAAATGTGCCGAGTCAACTTGAACACTTCCCGTGAAAGTATCTATAGAAGAGAGACAAATTTGCAACCTTACTTCGATGTTCCAGGCTGTCGTGGTTGCACGTGATGTTCGCGTCTCCAATCAGGCGGATGGCTCTTTTCTGGATGGAATCCAGCAACTTCAGGGTATGTTTGGGGACAGAGCTCCATACATGAAAATAATACTCCAAAGAAGGTTTGATCTGAGCTTTATAAAGCATCAAAAGTTGCTGAGGTGTGTACAGTTTTCTTGTTCGGAACAGTGTTCCAAGATTTTGAGAAGCAGCCTTTGCAATTCCACATGACATGATGTCAATTTCAACAACCAACAAACTCATCGAAGCAGAAAGAAGAATTGTCTGACCAGACATTATTGTATCCGGTTCGGAGACATTTATCTTCTTGGAGAAAACCGATTCCTGGGTTTTTGTGGCATTGAATTGAACCTGTTTACTTTCACCCCAATTCCAAATCACATCTGCAGGTGAAGATGTGCTTCCGTAGCAGATGTCCTGGAATCCAGGAATGACGAAACAAGTGTGCTGTCGTCAGCAAAGCAATATATTAGATTCTTGGTTTTTTCTAATAAGTCGTTGATATACAATAAAAAGTGGGTTGGAGACAATATGAATCCACAGGGAACACCAGCGTTGACGGTAAAAGCATTCGAGAGGCATCCATCAACGGATATTTGCAGGGAACGTTCTTTCAGGAAGCTGAAGAGCCATACACAAAAATGATCAGACAAGCCATATCATCGAAGTTTGGCCAGCAAACCCTCATGCCGCATACGGTCAAAGGCCTTAGAAATATCAAGCGCAACAGCTCTTGATTTTCTTTCCTGATTGCGTTATTCCAAATATGGGTGATATACGATAGAAGGTCGCCTGTTGATTTTTGTTTCCGAAAACCATATTGATGATCGCTCAAGATATTGAAGCTTTCCAAATATTTGAGAATATGGTGGTTTACGTCTTTTTCCATAATTTTTGATATCACTGATAGCAAAGTGACTGGTCTATAGTTATTTGAAGGTTTTTTCTTGTCCTTTTTGGGAATAGGCTGAACGCGAGCAATCTTCGAATAAGAAGAAAAAACCCCTTTCTTGTAAGACAAGTTGAAAAATCTGCAAAATACTGCTGCGAGTTCATTTGCGCACTTTTTAAGTACGATGACAGATTGATCTAAAATTTGGTATACACATCAAGTTTTGATGACAATACAATTTGATAAATTCTATATCATTGTTAATCCGAAATGGACGCAGCTACAAATGGCGGATTACTTATTGTTTTACAACTACCTCAATATGGATTTCACTAGTTCGGACTTCCATTGTCTACTATATAAAATGATTTGAAATCCCTGAAACAAGTAAAAAAGAATAATTAAAAAAAGGATAGTTGAAAATAACAATTATATTAAGCAACAATAAACCTGAAATGAAATGATAGTGAAGTAACCTACAAGTAAAAATATAATAATTGAATAAATAAAAATTAAAGGAATGCAAAAAGAAAATAATAAAAAATAAAAAAGTGTAGAGATCCCAAGTCACGTTAGTTCACGACGTTTCGATTGTTGGTATCTACAATCGTCTTCAGGTGATGACTGGACTGATTCCTCCGAGAGATGACTATTTTATAGGTCGTTGAAATACTTTTACTTTCTCTACTTTCTATTTTCCGCTTCACTGATTCCGTGAGAGATGACCGATTTGGCGGGAGTTGGTCATTTTCCGTTTGATGATGGGTTTCCATATGTTTCGTATATCTACGCTGGCCTGGCTGAATACGTTGTTGGACAACATGTATGCGGCTTCCTTAAATTTTCTCCTGAACCAATGTTCCTCTCTGTGCAAGATCTCAGCTTGGGACCACTCGATGTTGTGTTGATGGGTCCAAACATGGTCTGCTATTCCTGATTTGCTGGTTTCTCCTCGCTGTGTGTGCTTCTTCTGCTCGGCAATGCGAACATTCAATGGCCTCTTAGTTTCACCAATATAGGATTTTCCGCACTCACAGGGTATCCGGTGAATGCAATTCTTGGAATCGCAGTTCGCGTTTGGGGGCCTGGTTTTCGTGAGGCTGCTACGGATAGTGTTACCGGATAGTGTTTTTTTTTAATTATTCTTTTTTACTTGTTTCAGGGATTTCAAATCATTTTATATAGTAGACAATGGAAGTCCGAACTAGTGAAATTCATCACGAAACATTGTCGATCACCTTCAAACATACCTCAATATGGGTAACAAAAGACAGAGCTTGACTAGTAGAATAATAGAACACTTTGAAAACTATGCAAATTCAAGATGGCCATAGCTACAAAACAGCGTTACATATTTTTTCACAAATACCCTGATATGGGTATCAAATGACAGGGCTTGACTAGTAGAAAAGTAGTACACTTTGAGAAAGGTGCAAATTCAAGATGGCCGCAGCTACAAAATGGCGGATTATATTTTCTTTTAAAAACTTTCTCAATATGGGTATCAAATGACCAAACTGGATCAGTAGAATAGTACACACTTTGGAAAAGATGCAAATTCAAGATGACTACGAAGTGGTGGATTTCATATTACCTTGTAATACTGAGCCTCTAAATGAACTAAACAGAATGAGAAGATTTGAGTGTCAAAATCAGAAACTGAAAACTAGCAGTCATCACACCACACTCCTCAGCAATCTACGATATTGATTACATAAAATAATAATAAAATCGTAGTATTGACATATTGACTCAGGTTACGCTACGCCCAACGATTTTATAATTTTTTTATCTGATCAATACCGTATATTGCTGAGGAGAGTAGTGTGATGACTACTACCTAGGACCTTCCGAATTAGTTTTTTAGTGTTTAGTATATTATCTAAATCATTATTATTTTTTCAATAAAACCGTTCAACATAGATTTTTTTCACTTATTTTTGAATTTTGACTCTCCTTGATATTACCAACAAGTAATAGAAAAAACTCTAGTGAAGTGAAAATATCACCTGGAACATCATACCAAAACTGGTTCAATATGGTAAAACAGGAGTGTTTTATTGAGTATAAATATTTTGTGATCCGCAGTATGAAAAAGGCGCCAACAGTAAAAAAAGGGTACCATTTACGTCTTTTTATTACGAGAAGTAATTTTCTAACGATTTTTTATAATTTTCGTCTTTCGGATGGCCGTTATTTCGAAAGTAGAATGGAGTGTCACGTTATGCCCTCAGATTCGTATTCTGCGGACAAAACTACTTGAGTGCAATATTTTTCAGAAACAAGCGCCAGTCATGTAACCGAATAATTACCTTGTTCTCATTCAGAGCAGCAATATAAACATTAAGTCTATAACAAGATACAATCGGGCCGTCGCTATGGGGGGGATGGGGGATGCCTCCCCCCCTGTTTTTTCGACTTGGGAAAAAGTTGGTAAATTTTGGGCCATGAAGATAAAAAAAATAGTAAAAAAATAAATGAAAATTAAAAAAAATAAAAATGAGAGAAAAGAAAAGGAGAGTTGATAAGAAAAGGGAAAGAACCAGGAGAAGGTTGGGATTTCCCAACATGCATTACTTGATGAGAATTTTGAGTTGTTTGAAATCTTCAAAAAAGTTTAATTTCTCCCAAGTAAGAGAACAGTCCACAAATTTTGAAGTAACAGTTTTACAAAATTCCCAACTTTTCGCTGTTTTTCCAACTTGTTAAAGTTGGGAAATTTCGGGCCGCGAAGATAGAAAAAATAATAGTAGAAAACAATAACCACAATATTATTTAAGTGTTGTTTCCTTTCATTTGTATTGAATATTCCTATACATGGTGGATATGGTGGAAGACCAAGGACCTTGGTCCAAAGTAGAATAATTCCCATTATAATTTTTATAATCACCGAAATTTATTTTTGTTTGTACATACCCTAACGGCCACAAGCATTCAGCCTATCTTTGGAGAGCTAAGTAAGAAAATTAATATATAATAGTAGTAACTAATCCCTCGGCTTTCATTTCTTCGAAAGTTGGGAAATTTTGCTGGTGGAAAATCGCGAAAATTTGGATTCCCTCCCCCCTGGTTTTTCTTTTCGCTACGGCCCTGGATACAATCTATGAAAGTTATAACTTTCAATATTTTTTTTTATAAACATGCAAACAAACTATTGAGTCACTTTATTTTCAAAAATAATGTGGATTGAAAATTATGTTTTAAGTCAACCAAATTTTAAAATAAAAAAATATAAGTTGAATCCAATATGCCAGTTTCGGAAAGTGTTATTTTAAATGCAATTGATTTTTGGGAAAATAATAATTTTTCAAATTTTCAAACGATTTTTGAGAATATTATTTTATTTCTAGAAAATGTATAAGTGTTATTAGATGTTGCTAATATAATCTTATGAAATTGTTAGTTTTCAAAAGTTGTATATATTGTTTAGATTATTCTTCCTGCCGAATCATAAGTATAGACGACCTAATTATTATACAAATGAAATTTGAGAAGAGTACTTTTACGATACCAACTTGTCATATTCACTAAATTGTTACTTTGGATTTTTGTCGGCGCTATTGTAGTAGGTATGTTATCAATAAAGTGGAGAAGTCTAATGCGAATTTTTAATGATCTATTTTCAGGAAATTCGCATCGTAGAATGAAAATAATAAAATATGTTTGCTTCAGTTTCCACTATATTATTTGTTGAAAAAATATCAAAATTTCGAAAATTGTACCATTGATAACCAACACCTTCGAAACTTTCATGTTAAACTACTGCTCATTTTTTGATAACAAATAATTGTTCAGTCTGTAATGTAGAGTCTATGAAATTTTGCTTTTTATGAGTATTCCCGCTTTTTCCAGTAGGCACGTCTTCATGAATTCGTCCTTGTAAAATCTACGTCGGCCCGTAACTTGGTGTCGAATGTCCTAGGTCACCGTCTTCCCAGACTGGCTCTGGTAGCTTTTTCAGTCTAGCGTTTCAGAAATGCAAGGCGACGCAACAGTGAGTGCATCAGGAGTAATTACCAGCAGAAGAGGGGAGAATCATGCGAAGAGATCCAGTTTGGTTTCTTCTCTTGCGTTAATCAAAAAGTGGACGCTTAGAGCCGGTTCTTGCGGCATTTTTCTGTTTTTACTCTTTTAACTTAGTACATATTTATGCAAATTCTTGCCGCTTACCTATATGTTCTAATAAAACGGAGGGAGGTGCACGGGTTATAATGCGGTTTTTTACTGTAGGCTTTAAGGTGTCTCCTCTATAACAATATTTATAAAATTTCTTGGAATTTAAAGGATTCAGTAGCGTAGTAGTAGTAGCGAAGTAGACACTAAAGTATCTTTATAACTTCTGTAGGTAGGTACCTATATTACGAAAAACATGCAACATTCTGTTTTACTAGGAAACGAGAAATAGTAATTTCCTAATTCAAATACGAATCGAACTTACAGTATGGTTAATTCAGTGTGCAACAAATAAAAATTTTTTCTGCCAATTTCAGGCAATTTCGCATTGCCGAGTACAAGAAACACACACAGCGAGGGGAAACCAGCAAATCAGGAATAGCAGACCATATTTGCACCAGCTGAGATCATACACAGAGAGGAACATTGATTAGGAAAAAATCAAGGAAGCCACATTCATGTTGTCCAACAACGTATTCAGCCAAGCTAGCGTAGAGATACGCAACATATGGGAACCCATCATCAAGCGAAAAATGGCCAACTCCCGCCAAACGGTCATCTCCCACTGAACCAGTGAAGCGACAAAAATGGAAAGAGGGTATAAGTGAAAGTACTCGAACGACCCATAAATAGTCATCTCTCGGAAGAATCAGTCCGAAGACGATTGTAGATACTATAGTCCGTTCATAATTTGTCGATAGCACAAAATGAGGGCCCAAGTCATAAAACGGTCGTACAACTCGTAAAATCATAGGCGGAGGTTCCTGAGGTGTTTATTCATTAAATATAAAGCTTCAGTTTATATTCGAAACTTGCCTTGAAAGGGTGAAGTTGTTACGAACGAAAATAATTTTTGGTTTAGTACATTTTTTAATCACATTTAATTTACGGCTCGTTGGTGTTTCGGCGTCTACGGCAGTAATTAACGTCTCTAATATTTATTTCGCGAATTTTGTGCAGTGCGTGAGTAACTTTTTTTCATATTCCTACAAACATATACGTACCTTTCGTTCCTGCTTGTTTTGTTTGATTGCTTGCGATGGCTTCGTCATCATCATCAACATCATCAAGTTTTACACCGGTACTGTTGCGTACAGTCAGTGAGTCTGTCTATTCACCAAGAGAGAAGACTATTGTTTTGAACGTTCACGATGCTCTGGTTTCTCAGAATCCCACAAACACTGTTCAGAACATAATCAAGAGTTGTGCCAACATGACGGGCGTAGGGGAGTCAACAATATATAGGTTCCTATCAGAAAGGAAAAAAAAAGGTATAGCTAACCCAAATACAAACGAATACTTAAATACTTAATTTGCCAAAAATGGTATTCGAAGGAAAATTCACGAATTTTTTTACAAAAAAGATACCCAACTTAAACAAAATTTTACAAGAAGTTAGAGACGACCCGGATTTGCCTCATGTCGGACGAACCAAATTGTGGCAAGTTTTAAAAGAATTAAATTTCCGGTGGGAGATATCAGACCGAAAATCACTTTTGATTGATCGGGAAGAGATAATATGTTGGAGAAGAGTGTATCTAAGATCTATACGAAAATTTCGGGCTGAAGGAAGGCCAATTTACTATCAGGACGAAACATGGGTAAACGCAGGTTATACTCTCACAAAAATTTGGACAGATAAAAATATATCAAGCTCCAGGCAAGCCTTTATGGAAGGTTGGTCTACTGGTATTTCTCCACCCTCTGGTAAAGGCAGTAGATTAATAGTTTCTCACATTGGCAGTGAAAAAGGATTTGCTAAGCATGGTTTGTTGGAATTTGAATCCAAAAGCACAAAAGACTATCACGAGGAGATGACAGCTGATGTTTTCGAAGAGTATTTTGAGCAGATGATTGAACATATACCACCAAACTCAATTATAGTATTAGATAATGCACCTTATCATTCACGACTAGTTGAAAGACTTCCAACGACTGCGTGGAAGAAACAGGATATCATTGACTGGCTGCGGAATAAGTCCCTGCCTTACGAAGATGGAATGGTTAAAGCAGAACTTTTAAAAATTGCCCGGCAACACAAATCTAAGTTCAAGAAATACGTAGTTGACAAAATGGCGGAAAGACGAAACATCACAGTCCTTAGACTTCCACCCTACCACTGCGAATCAAATCCAATTGAACTCATTTGGGCACAAATGAAAAGCTATGTGGCTAGAAAAAATACGTCATATAAAATACAAGCTATACGTGAATTGTTATATGAGTCTTTACAACATATTAGAGAACAAAATTGGCGAGATGCAGTAAGACATGCAATAGAAGAAGAACAAAAAATGTGGGATCTTGACAATATAATTGATGCGACTGTAGAGATACAACCGCTAATTATTAACCTGCAAGACGACTCGGATTCCGAAGATGATCCTGTTTATTTTGAATTTGAATAGTTTTGTAAGTAATCGTAGTTTATATCATTTAAAAATAGGTATTAATTAAATAAATGTATCTTTTACAAATTGCAAGTAACTTATTATTTTTGAATAAAATAAAGAAATTTTTTTAAAATAAAAATACAGTTTACAGTACCTACAGTTTAAGAATATTAATATATTTATTTATTTAAAGTAACTATAGTCTATTTCAAAAGAGTGTAGAGTAATAAAATCTCATTAAGTATTCAAAAGCGCTACAGGGTGATCCGTCAATAAATTCTGTCACTTCCCTAGTCCGCATTGCAAAATTATGTCGTTTCATAAAGAGCAGGTAGGTATCACCCTGTTTTAAGGGATTTGTCCATTGTTATCGACGGATAAATACTGAGCCAGAGGCGCGCTAGTGGGATAATTACCAAAAGAATATGCATTCATAAAAATTATATTAAAGGAAATAAAAATTTAATACAGCAGAACAGTGTTATTAAAAAAATATAAAATGTAACAATAAAATATATACGAACCGAAATCGGGAAATACTTACAAACACACACGAACGAGCTTTACGTATTGAAACACTTGTGGGGACTTTAAATCAATTTATTCACAAAAACGACAAGAACTTTACTGGATATGTTATTACAATTTGACACTTGAACAATACTAAAACTGTGAACTTCCCTTAACGTTTAACAACACTCTATTTATACCCTAATTGAATGTTCTAGAGATTACTAGGTACAATTTTGGCTTATCTCGATAAATATTTTTTCAAGAGTGGGTATTTCCTTTTTAAAATAAAACGAATGAACTTTTCTTCGAATGTCACATTTGGTGTCTTCATCTAAGATTTTTATTGGTCTTCCTGATTTTCTCTTGCATGGACTTACCTGGCCTGATATCTTTCTTTCTCGCAATAATTTAAAAATCGTGGACTGTCCAATTCCAGTCATTCAGGCACATCGCTCAACACTTTCTTGCACAGACAAACTAGGGTGATCGTGTTTTATGCAATCATATACATTTAAAATTATAACTTTTTCGCAAACAGATAGCGGAGAATTTTTTACACTTCTTTTCTTTGGAGTAAATGTCCCCATTTTATAACTTTTTCACTATTTCTATATCACAATATCACTGTACGTTTATTTGGTGTAGTAACAATTAGTATTATAACTCGAATGTTTAAGACACCATTACAATATATTTAAACCCTTTTTCTTAATTACCTGGGTTTAATAGGTATTGCATGATTGGTGGGCAGGGTCAAAAAGGGATTATTATAATGACATGGCACCTCGGAACTAAGTGTTAACCCTTTTTTGAGAAATCATGCTCAAGTATATGAACCCAAATTGCATATTAAATAAGTTTACAAGAACCACTAAAATTAATCTTAATCTTTTTTTAAGAAATTTTACTTACCTAAATACATGTAGGTACTTAGTTTTAGACCAAATTACTTCCCAAAAATGGCCTTTTATTATTATCTATGTCTGTAATTTTTAATTTACTTTAATTATTAAGTTTAATAATCCTAAGATTTGCCTACGCCCATGGACGACAACGAAATTCAGGCAAATTTTATGACACTTCATGATTTATTACTCTACACTCTTTTGAAATAGACTATAATGTTTTAATCATATACTCTACGACACTGGTCACTCATTTCCACTCAAAATACCTACATAATCGGATTAAAAGTTTTATAGCTGTATTGTATTTCTTCAGATACAAGGTGGGTTAGTCGAAAACATCTTAAACTGCCAGTTTTAGTTTGGTTTTTGTTATTATATCATATTAGCTGTCCTCTCTGTATTTCAGTTCTCTAATGAGGGTCAAACTTGCAGTGAGCTATCAACAAATTATGAACGGACTATAATAATCGAAACTAACTTGGCTTGGAATCTCTTAACTTTTTATTTTTATTTTCATTTTTATTTCTTTATTTTTATTTTTTTTTTTTCAATTGTTCTATTAGTACTTGTATTTTATTTCACTATTAATTCTTTCCAGGTTTTTTGCTTACTATAATTGTTATTTTCAGCTATTCATTTTTAATTCTTCCTTTTTTTATTTGTTTCAGGGATTTCAAATAATTTCATATATTAGACAATGGACGTCCGAACAAGTGAAATTCATCTTCAAACAGTCTAGTTAACATTACCGAAGCTGTCTCGGAGATGACAAGATACTTAACATTCATATTTTACATTTGATTAGGCATCACAATGCGATGTAGGTACAATAAAACTCAGAAAGACTGAATGTGACTCACGTTTTATATCAAAAATCAAATGCACTTCGATATGGTTTTTGCTGTGTTTGGCTCTGATTTTATTTTGAAAACAACACAAGCACTGCAGCAAAATCCTCATAGCGCTCTGAGAGCGGTGCCTGTGCTAAAGTAGGGATTCACATTGGATTTGAATCGCTGGAGATTAAATGCATTTGGGAAAACGTTCTCAGGATGTTTATTCCACATATACGCAGTTCTCCAAATGAAAGAGTTCTTGAACAGTGAAGTTCCAGTTGCACTGAGTTGAACCTCAAAACGATGAGCAGCCACAGTCCGTCGCGTATTTCTGATATGGACCGCTCTTGATAGAATCAAATGTGCAAAGTCACTTGAAAGTATCTATAGAAGAGAGACAATTCTCTAATCTTTCTTTGATGTTCCAGAATATCAAGGTTGCAAGTGATGTTCACGTCTCCAATCACGTGGATGGCTTTTTGCTGGATGGAATCCAGCAGCTTCAGGGTATGCTTAGGGGTGGAGCTCCATACATGAGAACAATACTCCAAAGAGCTGAGCTCTATAAAGCATCAAAAGTTGCTGAGGTGTGTACAGTTTTCTAGTTCGGAACAGTGTTCTAAGTTTCAAAGAAGCTGCTTGTGCAATTCCACCGACATAATTGTGCCAAGACATATTGGTGTCTATTTCAACCCCCAACAAACTTATCGAAGCAGAAAGTGAAATTGTCTGACTTGACATTATTATATCCGGGTATATCGGACGTTCTGGAACCCAAATGGAATGACGAAACAAGTGTGCTGTCATCAGCAAAGCAATATATTGGATTCTTGGTTTTTTCTAATAAGTCGTTGATATACAATAGATAGAGGTTAAGAGACAATATAGATCCCTGGGGAACACCAGGGTTGATGGTAAAAGTATTCGAGAGATATCCGTTGACGGTCACATTTTAATTAACTCAATACCTCACATTCTGATAATTACATTGCTATTCATATATAGGTACTGCGTGTGCCGTATTGAGCATCCACTAAATCTTTATGAGAAAGAATTTCCAATGTTGAGATATTTGGCAATTGCTAATATTTCATTTCTTGTTGAAAAATCTGTTAAAATCTGTCGGTTGGTAAGATGATAATATAAATATAATAATTGAATAATATTATAATAAATGTAGGTAATTTGAAAATTAATAATACATAAGGGGAGTAGAATGAAGAGACAAATGCGGATATTTGAAATATATCTACAGTAAATATATGAAAAGGCTATATACAGTGTGGTCCAACGAAAACTTAACACCTCGATTTTCCGGCGTTAACATGAAAATGTGGAAAATCGCTCGAACCCGTCAATTGCTGATTCGAGGGGGAACAACTTTTCCGATGTTTTCATCCCCGTGACTTCAACCCCCTAACGGGGGTGAGCACAACCCCTTGATTTTGAATAGGGATGAGGGGTGTTGAGATACCTCATTTTGAAGATCTTATCGTGTACTTTCTGCCCGTAAAATTTCACTTCAAAATATCCATCGATAATGAAATAACAGCGAAAATAGTGAAAGAGGCAATATGGAATTTATCTCGAGAATATTATTCGTATCCGACGCATTTCAAAGGTATTGAGTGGTTAATTTTTTGTCCAAAAAAGTAGACGGACCTTGTTTTTGTACCTTAGTCTATCGTGAATTGTTAAGAACGGTACAAGTGTGTACAAGCGATTGTAAATTTGTAGTGGAATTAAAATGGTGTATTCCGTAGAAGAAAGGGTGGAAATGATAAAATTATTTTTCCGAAATAACGACTCTGCGCGCACAACAGCGGCTTTATTTAACGAACGACATCCTGGAAAAAATGTATCCGCTGCTTACGTTGTGCAACTGGTTGCCAAATTTGACGCTACTGGGTCAGTTGGAAACAAAAAGAGGGTGCATGAAAGAGACGAAGCGAGGGACGTGGCTGTCTTAGGTCATATAGCAATGGATCCGACCGTTAGTACTAGGAAATTGTCCGAGGTATCTGGTGTTTCACGCACAACAATCATGAGAATCCTGAAACAACATAAATTCCATCCGTATAAGATACGATTGGTTCAGGAACTGAATGAGGATGATCCCGATCGCCGACTCCAGTTCTGTGAAGTGATCAGTGAAATAATTAACTGCAATCAAAACTACATGTTCGATATCTGTTTTTCGGACGAGTGTTCATTTTACCTTAACGGCATTGTAAACCGGCATAACTGTCGGTATTGGTCAGATGAAAATCCACGATTATTTCGTGAGGTGTATACACAGCGCCCCAAAAATTAAATGTTTGGGCGGGTATTTATGGAAATCACATAATCGGCCCTTTTTTTCTACCGGTAATCTCACAGGCCAACTTTATCTCGATCTATTGGAGAACGCTATTTATCCAGCCCTCGTGCAAGTATTGGAGAATGCAGAAGACCATCAAACGATCATTTTCCAACAAGATGGCGCACCACCTCACTTTGTTCAACCGGTGCGTCAGTTTTTAGATGACAATTTTCCTCACGCCTGATTGGAAGAAGGGGACATATTGAGTGGCCACCCAGATCACCGGATCTGGCTCCACTGGACTTTTTTCTATGGGGTCACCTGAAATCCAAGATTTACGCTACCCAGCCTGAGTCACTGGATGATTTGCGAACTCGGATCATTAATGAATGCCGTCAAATTACACCAGACATCTTGAGTAATGTACGTGACCGTTTTCAGCAAAACTTATATTACTACATGGAAGTGGATGGTGCCCATTTCGAACATTTAATAAAGTAATCACAAAAGTACGTACTCTTCCACTCTTTTACCTGTCATGTCGTTATCGATGGATATTTTGGAGCGAAATTTTACGGTCAGATAGTACACGATAAGATCTTCAAAATGAGGTATCTCAACACCCCTCATCCCTATTCAAAATCAAGGGGTTGTGCTCACCCCCGTTAGGGGTTGAAGTCACGGGGATGAAAACAGTGGAACAGTTGTTCCCCTCGAATCAGAAATTGACGGGTTCGAGCGATTTTCCACATTTTCATGTTAACGCCGGAAACTCGAGGTGTTAAGTTTTCGTTGGACCACACTGTATATATATAAATACAAATAAAAATATTAATTTTCAAAGGAATACATTGACAGCCACATGAAAATAATTTTAATGAAAAGTTAAAAATAGAATATGGACAAAATTGAATTCTGAAATGAACTCATAATGAAAAGAATTGAACTGTCGAATATATTTGAGAGTTCATATATAGGTAGGAACCAACATGTTTCATGAAAACACTTTCCACATCAACCTTCATAGGTGAAATTGAAACAGATAAATGAGGCTGAATGAAGAAATAATGATATATTTTTTCTGTCAGAATATCGCCGTTGCCATAATTCACCAGAGAGTCGGTTCACGGTATTTCAGTTATCTCATTCACTTGAAATTTCAATTAAATTCAATTCAATTGAAAAAATAAGGAATTTTTCTCTTCTATTAATCATTATATTATTACTTTGGAAGATTTTTCTTCAACAATTGATAATTTTTGTATCCGTTTCACGAACTTTTGAATCAAACCTCTTAAAAAGTTCTAGATATTCAAAAATGTTCAATTGGTACATAAAAAATCGATATTTCATTTCAATGAATCATACCGATAAATTGAAAAATAGAATTTTAGGGATAGGTTGACAAGATCCTAAGGGATTGAAAGGTTCTTTCATGAGTGCTGGTTATTCTTTGGTCTTCTAGAAACAAATTAATCAATTTTCAGATAGCTGCTTTATATCTGATTGAACATTTTATCGAGTTATTTGTTTTGGTTGTCATGACGAAGCCGGTCCCTAGTTGAGATTTCCAAATCCTTAATTGTCAGTTGGTATGATTGAAATCTGAAAAAAAAATCTGCTTGAAATCAGATATTGAATTGAAAATATATAATTTCACTTCAGCTGTCAAATGCTCAATTTATTAAATTCCTGAAGTTATAGGTCTAAATAAATATGAATTTCAATAGAATATTTCTTTCAGAAAATTTTCATTTATATGTGGTCATTACAACAAAATAATATTCTGAGAGGGAGAAATTATGTATTTGTTTTAATACAAGTTAATATTTATTTAGATATTCGGGTGTATGAAAGATGTTGAAAACTGAGTTTCCGTGAGTGGAAGCGAGTGGCAGTACCTACTATCAGTAGGATATTACAGCCGGTTCTTGCCTCTCCACCACTGTGACACCACACCAACATGATTTTGAAGTTAGCGTATGACGCCCCGCCGATATCGTGACGTAACATGACCTAGAGTCACATGCCCTTTTTCATGCTCGAAGTTCAATGATTACGCATTTAGGTTGTGTAGGCCGAATAGGTCACTATCCATTGAAAGTATACACTCATACCCTGCTGTTGTGTTATTTAAATTTGAGCAGCTGTCACGAGCAGCTTCTGTTGCTTTCACAAACTAAACCTTACCATCTATCATGATTAACGACAACCTCATGACATTCCTCCACCTGAAACTCGATTCAACATTTTTCCCAAATACACACCAACAAGTGTCGGTCTATAGCGCAGGTAATGACCTATTTAGCGAAAGGTTTACTTTTATGGTTGTTATTTTAGAAAATTTTCGATTCTGTGAATTATCAATGGAGACAAGTTGGTGAAGTATTTGAGTTAGAAATTGGCTATCTGATATGTGGTCTCTTAAATAAAACATTATTTATCAATGTGAAGATTCTTGGAAGCTTCCCTCATTACCCATGGATTCAAAAGTCATTTCCGTCACTCCACGAGAGAGAAAAAAATACTTTCATGGCGTATGATACAGTGGAATAGAGTTATGCGTACATCCTACTTCACTACTGGTGACATCACATATTGTCATGTAATCTTTGAGTATGACTTTGTTACATTCACTCTTGAACGGAAGGGACACCGGAATAAATGCCTGGGGAGGGCCTTGAGTAACCTTGTAGATGATCAAGCATGAGCTGGAAAAAAAATCATGTGTATCTTCCTCGTCAATGTGACTTTTGATTGACAAGAGCGTTTCGTCAATATGATTTCGAGAATGAGTTCATTAAATGAAGGTTATAGTACGCTTGAGCGAGAAGCTTGAACAAATTCGTTTTATTATGGCACATTGCTAAAAAAATATTGGCGAAAAACATACCTCGAAAGGTTGCAGTTTCGAATAAAAAAATACAAATGTTTCCTTGTGATATCGAACACATTTTTTTAACAAAGATGAGCTCAATTCGATGAAAAATTCATTCATGACGATATTTAGTTCAATCATGCAATTGAAAAAATGCAACTTGTGAAAGAATTGCATAAACCGATCATCTCCCACACCAAGACGCGACTCTGAAGTTAGTATCTATAATATATGATGCCAGTATTTACCTACTCGAAATGAAAAAAAATGCAAAACATAACCGTATCGACCTTAACAATACCATTTCGCCAACTTCTAGTAGACAAGTGGGACACCCCTATAGGCTCATTCGCTCAAGATTAGATAGTTACTCCCTTTCGACTCTCCGTCTGTGACCTTCTTGTCTTGAATATTTTTAAACTCATTCTTTTTTTTTTATAAATTGAGTGATAATCTGATCAGGTGAATATTCCTCAAAAAAAATCAAGCTGCTCTAGATCCCATCAGTGGAAAACTAGGCTAAATGAACCATTGAAAGCATTGCTGAACTGAATTGCCCTCATTTGGATTTATTGAAAACAAAACAAAACATATTCCAATAAACAAACTGAGGTAATGGATGAGATACGCATTTTGCGTTTATGGTCGTTCATTAGGGTAGAGGTTATGCGAAATGAATGGAATTTGAAAGTTAAAAATAAAATGTATGTGAAATGGTAGATTTAATATTTTAATTGACGAGTTTTTCCTTTAACATTGAACAAACTTCGTCTTTCGTTTCTCACTTCGTCAAAGCGTCAAAGCGTAAATTCTTGAAAAGACAATTTTAATTTTATCAAATGATTAGAAAAAAATGTAAAGGGTTTAAATTGGAATTTTTGACTTATTTTTCAGTTAAACCCATGTAGATTTTGTTGGTGCAAATTTATTATACACTATATCTTCAATCAAATTTCAAATTCTCTATCCCACAAATAAACTGAACGGAGTCGAGTATATTGAATTCATTGTTTCACTCAATTGATTGTAGTATATATTTGGATTCTCACTTCAAACGGTTCACAAAGCAATAGCTCTATCAAGCATGTGTAATAACAGAAAACTCTGCTTGATAGAGCTATGATTGTTATTCGAAAATGAATATGCATCCATTACGAAAATTAAAATTCAAATAGTCAATACATCAGAATCAAGAATCACACAATGTTGAATTATATACTACTGAATGTATTAAGTTTAATCATAATCGGCGGAATATCCTTCGAGCAATCAATGCAAACCGCTTTTCCATTAGAACTTCAACAATCTGTGAATCATAAAATGATGATCCATGATTGAAAAATTAATTGGTTCAAATGCAAATTTTATACAATATGAAAATGTTTTATTGTTGACAAAAGACCTAATGGAATAGTTAAGTTCAATGAAATACAATATTATAATAGCAGGGGAGTCCACGATGCAAAATAGGGATTGAGCGTCATAGAGACCTATTAGGTTGCAAAGATCAGATGATAAGAAGAAAAAAATTTTATATAATATATACCTTTTCATCGGTGGGGGAAGCTGCTATAGATTATTAAATATAAAAAAAAACTGTTGCATGGACTTACTCGAGCGCGTCAGATATTGATACCATCAATGTCCTACGTATTTTTAATAAAGTTGGTATGTTAATCTGAGATCGTTTGCATGATGTGGGTGGTTGTACGTAAGGGTTAAAAATGAAAAAAAATCAATCGAGCGTGTCAGATTTTCTAAGGGGGTGTTAAGTGCACCAAAAAAAGCTCTCATTCAATAATCTGACGATTTCGATCTGACGCAAACTCGCGGCCATTATTATAATGTGCAAAAAAAATCATCATTTTGAAATACTCAAGCGTGTCAGATTAAGATATATATGGTTCATCTTTATGTTTTAGACGTGATGTCTCATAATCTGACGATTATCTAGAGGGATTCGCCTAATCTGACAAGTGGTAAAAAACATAGAAAGTGTTGGGTACAAATAAAAGTGGTAAAAAACATAGAAGGTTCCATTTCTCTTTTCTTCATTATGATTTCCTACCACGTAATAACGGCTACATCCATCAATTAATTGATTGATTAATCATCATCTTCATCTTCATCACGAACGAGCCTCTGTGATCAGCTGTGATGGCGTCATGGCAACAGAATTCAGAGTGGGGACGGAGTGAGAGAGTAATAGATAGAAAAAAGTGAAAAAGGAACAGAAACGCGGATAGGGAAATATAGGCATCACGCAGCTGCACGCATTGAACTTTCTCGACGAATTTTTGCTATTTCGGCTTGCGGAAATCATCAGATTATATATTTTTGGATATCCTTGAATTATTTTCGTCAAAATAAAAAATTATTAGCTACGCTCGAGAATGTCGAGATGACGTTTTTTTACAACTTTGCTGCCCTCCCCTTTTTTACGTCACTCTCAAATTGTCAAATTACTGGAATATACACTTTTTAGCATGTAATTAACTCACCCTACCTTAATCTGACGCGCTCGAGAATTTCTGATGATCATTTTTTTTTACTAATCTGATCCGCATTGAAATTCAAAGCATTCTCCGAATTCAAAAAAATAATTCCGTAATGTGGAACGATAATTTTCTTTTCCCGAAAGGGATAATATTATTTGTTATATTTTTGATTTCTGCAATATAAATGAATATAATGAAATAATTGAGCTTTCTTTTTTATTCTGAAGAACCATATTTTTCTGTTTTCTTATAATATAACTCTGAAAATGTCTAACTATGATTCAAGTAGCAAAACGATATTATAACATTCATTAATGAGATAAACTTTTTCTACGGGTATTTAAATTTAAAAGAAACATCATAATTGGAGCTTGTATCATAACTTTTTATAACTCGCATATAGTGAGTCAATGAAATCATTACTTTGCAAAGCAACTGAGGAAAATACTGAAAATGACACAACAGTTCAGTATATTCAATTACTTATTGTCTTGCGGAATAACTGAAAAAGTCGTACATATTGAAAACAAAAATCAAAATAGTATATTGTGTAACAAGTGCGTGAAATCGACTTTTTTACACAAGCGTGGAATTTGCGACACGAGCCCTCAGGCGAGTGTCGCAAACAACGCGAGTGTAAAAAAGTCTTCATGCACATGTTGCACACTATACTTTTTCTACGACCATACAGAGAAAATTGAGCACCATCAGTTTAAAGAGCTTCATTGAATTTCAGAATAATTAGTAAGTACCTATATTATGAAATTAACAATTAATTCTTATACTGAGATTATTATTTTTGGTTTTCATTCTGATGTGGAATAATAATGATTATTAATAGTAATATTGGATCCTGTGAGCATTCCAAAACTTACACCTGCAGCATTTGATTTTTCTATTAGTGTGTTTCTTGACTTGGAAGTTGAAATGATAGAAGTAGTGGCGATAGGGGCTGAGGAAATTTGATTTTGTGGTGATAAAATTTTATTTGCCACATCAATTTTCTGAGTAATTGAGTTTTCTATATAATGCTCTGCCACTGCAGAGGATTTCCAACCTCCATGTTTTTTTAAGGTAAGCAAATCGCATCCAGCTTCTACTAATAACGTGGCGGATGACCGCCTAAAACAGTGGCCTGTATATTGTTCAGCATGAGGTAAATTTAGGTATTTTGCGATTACCGAAGGAACTTACCAATTTTATTTATACCAACGATCTGGCAGGTACATTTTCCACCTTGATAATTATTAAATAATTTTTTTTCTGCGTATTTTTGCGGACGGAGTGCCGTATATTTTCGGTATAATTCAAGATGTTCCGTGATGGTAAATTTTCTTGAGATTTTGGTTTTTGAATCATGGACGTTTACTATGAGTATTGTACCTAAATCTTCAATATCATCTAATTTCAGTTTATACAGTTCATCTCTTCTAAGAGCTCCAGCAAGTCCAAATATTAGTATAACCTAAAAGAAAAAGAAATTACAATATAGAAACTAAAAAAAGATTATGGCTGTCAGAAATCGAACCCAGGTCCTTGAGCGCGCGAGGCCGACGCACTACCGCTGAACCATTCGTATTCGTACAAATATATGTGTGAAAACGCAATTCTCAACGCCCAATTTAAAATAATTTAGAAGATCATAGTTAGATATCACATTAACATAGTTTTAGATAATATATCTGATTTGGCCAACTATACTTATTAGGATCTACTTTATTTATAGATATTATTTTCTATTTATTTAATACTACCGTGAGACATTAAACTTACCTTGGTCAATAAAAATTTTTCGTCAGGAGCTTCTTATATAAACTTCAGTATTTGTTCTTTCTCCAAAACTCTGGATTTTTTGGGAACGTATCCCTCACTCTTCCTTTTTAAAAAAGCACGTACCTTAGGATAGTCAATATTTATGTTTTTTTAAATGCTGATGGTACTTTTTGGCATTGAGAAATTACTCCAAAGTGTTGCTGCCTTAAAGTTCTTGGATAATTCTGACTAATATGCCAATATTACGTTTTCAGAAAATGAATTGATATTCTTTGTTTTCCTCCATGCCATTAATTTCTCTTACATATTTTCATACACGCTCAATGATTTTTGGGGTAATAAAGTCTTACTAGCCTCATTGGCTGCATCCATAACATCCGGCGGGGTACTTCGTATATCTGAATGATCAGAATCCATTATAATAGAATGTTAAAATATTAATAATTAACTCTCAACAATGAGCTCACAACAATAATGATCAAGGTATTTTGACAGTTTATTTATGATTTATTGCTGCTCTTAAACAAAAGATGCACTAAGGCCGCCTATCAGCGAAATATTCATGTATTAGGTCTTATGGACAGACTACAATGTATTTCTTATGAGTATATTTCACGCACTGGTAATAAAAGCACTTGAATGTACCATGTTATTCTTATGGGTTTATTTCACGCCCTAGGGCGTAAAAATAATTTCACGCACAAGGGCGTGAAATTATATTTTACGATTCGTGAACGGTGTGTGAAAGTACTATTTCACGTACGGGAGTAGAAAAAATCACTTCAGTATATTTGTGTTGGCCTGATTTGATGTTATCTTGAAGTTTGTAAAAATAACATTATTATTGGCTCAACCATCAAATATTCTACTACAATAACTGATAGAGTTCATGTCAGGTTCGAATTTTGTTGAAAAATATAAGAATTTCCACTGCCTCCTGAAAAAGAATAATCTAATGATGCGTTCAACCTAAAATGACGATACGCATATCTAACTATAAAGCTTTCTTCTGGAAAATTTGCAAGGTTGATTAATATTTGGCCTCACTCGGGATATGTTGATTATTTTATTGTTTTGCTCGATGCAGAGCAGAACTAATACATTTTTATGATTATGAGAAAATATCAAATTCATTTAAAAAAAAGTATACTTATTACACTTTTTTAAAAGGAAGTGAAAAACTATGATTTAGTTATATTCAGTGGAAAATATTTTCAAACCTTTTGTTGCTTCTGCACCCCACAAAAAATCTCCGTGAATTACTTACTTTTCAAATATCACATTCAAATATTGTTTTTCTTTGACAAATATATATGTTCACAGACAGAATAAAATATAAGCCTGTATCTCTCAATAAAAAATTGTTTCTCTACAATAACTATAACAAATGTTTGGGAACAAGAGAAAAATGAAGTCTAATTTGTGTGAGTTGGGAATTTACCATATATGGGGATTATAATTGTTTGTATGTCTTTGCAAACCACAAAAATTATTTCGTTTCACTTTCATTATCCTATTCAACCCTCACTCATTATATCTGAAAAAATGAATGAAAATAATGTTTTCAGTTTTTCCTAAGAAATAATTCAGGACGAGGAAAATGCCCATGATATCGAGAGCAAAGTCCAATCTCAAGGTCAAGTTTCAAGTTTCTTTGAGAGAGTTTTAGTCTCAGTTTTATTTTTGTGACAAATTCTACTTATGTATCAGCATGTCTTTAAGAAAATAAAGTATTATTATTATTATTATTACTATTAATATGTTCAAGGTTATAGCGTGTACATAGCTCAATATCGTCTGACGAGAATCAATGTCAAACAAAGTTACGTGAGGTCATATTTCAAGGACATTTCCAGTTTTTCACGATCACATGATCTTGAACATCTTGAACGTCAATTTAGGTCGAAATTGGTTAGAGAGAGTGGTGATGTCACAGACCAATTCGCCACGAGTACCAACTCGATGCGCGTAAGTTACATTATTCCCGAGCCAACCCTGGACTAACCTGTTTCTTTATAGATAACAACCGGTAATTGCTGACATTGCATTCTTGCCGAACTTTATCTCTTAATTGTTTACAACCATTGTTTGATGTTTACAGCCTATAACATATCATAAGCATTTTAACCAAGACTTATCTTTTGATGATTATGAATTCTACCCGGGAATTATCTTGCATAGTAAGAACTTTTCCCGTAAATTATCTTTTTACCTTTACCAATGTCATAGTGTGTCTATATAAGCACATGAATTGTTATTGTACACAATTAGTTTGTGACCAGCTTTCTATTTGAATAAAGCACATAGTGAGGTCTGAATAACTTTTATTTGTGTGAAGTTCAATTAGTCAGAGTTATAAAACTAGTTCAACATTACTGGTGCTTCTACGAACCCCAGACTGCTGGAAGCACAACGTAATTGGCGCAGTCGGTAGGATACCTGTACAGACAGCAAGCAACTTACTGCCTGGTGATTACCAAATCTTCGACAGGAGCTACAAGACCAAACCACAGTGTATCGGGAAGAGGACTGGATATTCTCTTGCGTTGCACGGGGCTGATTCTTGGACCGAATATTCGAGAAGAAGCTGACAACCATCTAGGGACCGAATATTCCTGGACCGGTTACCAGAACAAAGAAAAGAAAGACAAACAGAAACAAAAGAAGAGACCCAGAAGCAAGGGTAAGACTCTCAAACAATTCCTTCAAACCTTTTTTTTTGCATTTATACCATATATCCTTATTTATTTATCTTTATATCCTTAGTATTATAGTGAAGTGAAATAATTATTCTCTCATATTATTATTATTTTTATGTTTCGAGATATTTTAGAGTTGAGAAAAATAAATAGTGACGCTAGACAACAAATAAGAACATTACGAAATAATTCAAATTCAGACTTAGCTAATTTGAGTGAAAGATTGTCGTCTTTGAGCTTGAACTCTGATAATAATATCATGGCTGAACCAAATTATCAACAATTGAGATTATTTTTGGATATTATTCCTACATTTAACGGAGATCCGTGTGAACTAAATAACTTTATTGCTGTATGTGATGAAACATTTCAACAATACAACAATGAACCTCAGTTTATAAAAAAATTAATATTTAGAGCTATATTGAGTAAACTTAAAGGAAAAGCTCTCACACTGATAGCCAGCCGTATTGAATTAGACACATGGAACGAAGTAAAAGAGATTTTGAAAATCTCATTCTCTGATCAAAGATCTTTCAATTGTCTATTACAAGAATTACAAAGTTTGAGACCACAACTTAAAGAAAATCCTTACAGCTTTGGTGTTCGTTGCCAATATGTGAGAAGTTTAATTTTTTCTTCTATCAATAATGACTTAAACATGACTAGAGACGCAAAGGTTGCACAGATTGACAACATTGAAAAGCTAGTGTTGATCACATTTTTGAAATATCTTCCATCAAACATTCAAACTAGTGTTCGTTTGAAAAATCCTAATTGCTTAGAGGAAGCTATGAAACAATTTATCGAGGAAGAGAATTTTTTATCCTTGGTAAATGAAGGAAGGAAGAATTATATACAGTCATATACACACTCACTACCAAACCCGAATTTGAAACCACCCATGGAAAAATCATATCAACCACAACCCAATTATTTACAGAAAAAGATTATTCAACCAACCTTTTCTGCATCAAATAATTTTCAAACACCACAATTCCGAAATTATAACCAACAACAATTTGGTAATACCCAAAGACAATATTTCCCAAGTCAACCAATTCAAATGACACCTCGACAAGTGCCTCAAAAATATTTTTCAAACCAACAAGTATTTGGTAAACCTTCCAATGTAAACGTTTGGAAACCAAAAAATCAACAAGTGAATAATAAACCAACACCAATGTCTACTTCCACCAGACATTTAAATACACCACATAATTTCTTTCAACCACAATCCAAACCTAATTTTCGTGTAGAAGAATTACATCATAATGGGGCTTTATTACCTCATCCTTCTGAAGAATATTTTTATTTTGAACAACCAAATAATGATTCCGAATCAGAAATAGAGTATCAAACAGAATATCAACAAGAAATAAATGAAGAATTTGAAAATGAAGGCTTAATAATAAATAATGAAGATCCTGAATTTCATGACGAAAAACAAAATGAAAATTTTATTTTACTAGCCTCTGGAACGGAAAAAACTTAGAAATTAATATTATGGAACAAAGAAAATTACCATATATTAAAATTTTAGGATTTCCAAAACCTCTAAACTTATTAATTGACTCTGGCAGTCATATTTCTTTAATTAATCCAGTAGTAGCTAAAACTTACTTTCCAGAATCTATTGTTATGAAACCAACTGTTATAAAAACCTCTTGTGGACAACAAATAACGAAATACGAAGCTCATATTCCAGCTTTTGCAGAATTTTGCACAAATGAAAAAATTATTTTTACATTATTTGATTTTCATCCATTTTTCGATGGCCTGATAAGCTTCAGAGACCTTCGTAATATGGGTTTCAATTGGAATTTGCAAGAAGGATACCTATATCGTAATGATATAGCTATTCCAGTATATCAGTGTTCACCTTCAGACTATGACAGTTATACAATAACAGTAAATGAAAATGAAATTTTGAGAACAAAATTACCAACAAATGCTTTGACAGATGGAACTTATTATATTCCAAGAAAAGAAATAAATTCTCACTGTTTTATACCCGAAGGTATCGCAACAGTAGAAAACGGACATACTTTAATTGAAATTCATAATGTAAATATTGAGGACACATATGTCAAACTCAGATGCCCTTTACAAGTTTTTCCAATTGATGAATTTGAAATATGTCAGTCTGAAATAAGAAATTTTCATCCTTACATTAACCAACAAGAAATTGAAAATCTCCTAAGAATCGACCATTTAAACGAAGAAGAAAAATCTAATTTGATTAAATTATGCAAACAATTTTATATATATATATATATATATATATATATATATATATATATATATATATATATATATATATTTTCAATACCCTGATGAACCTCTATCTGCAACCACACAAACAAGGCATGTTATCAGAACTACTGATAATGAACCAATTTTTACCAAATCATATAGGTTCCCAGAAGTTCATAAGGAAGAAGTACAAAATCAAATTTCTAAAATGTTAGAAGATGGCATAATAAAAGACAGCGTAAGCCCTTGGTCTAGTCCCATATGGATAGTACCAAAGAAATCAGATGCAAGCGAAATAAAAAAATGGAGAATTGTTGTAGATTATAGAAAATTGAATAATAAAACCATTCAAGATCGATTTCCCATACCAAATATTGATGACTTATTGGAAAAATTAGGTAGAGCCCAATACTTTACCACACTAGACTTAGCTAGTGGTTTCCATCAAATAAAAATGCATGAAGATAGCATTGAAAAAACAGCTTTTTCAACAGATTTAGGACATTTTGAATTCATGAGAATGCCCTTTGGCTTAAAAAACGCGCCATCAACATTTCAACGAATGATTAATGAAGTTTTGAAAAATCAAATTAATAAAATTTGTCTTGTATACATGGATGATGTTATTATTTTCTCATCAAATCTAGAGGAACATATAATAAATCTCAGAGAAGTTTTCAAGAAATTTCAAGAATATAATTTAAAAGTTCAATTAGATAAGAGTGAATTTTTGAAACGAGAAGTTGAATTTTTAGGACATGTTGTAACAACAGAAGGAATAAAGCCAAACCCAAAGAAAATTGATGCAATTTTAAAATTTCCTATTCCAAAAACACAAAGACATTAAAAGCTTTTTAGGACTCATTGGATTTTATAGAAAATTCATTGACAACCTAGCCAAAATAACAAAACCACTTACTCTTTGTCTTAAGAAAGGTAAAAAAGTGGAACATACAAAAGAATTCATTGAAGCTTTTGATCTATGCAGACAAATTTTGTGTAATGAACCTATTTTAATCCATCCTGACTTTTCGAAAGTGTTTACTTTAACAACAGACGCAAGTAAGTATGCAATAGGAGCAATACTTTCTCAAGACGGAAAACCTGTATGTTATGCAAGCCGCACTCTCAATCCAAATGAAATAAATTATTCTGTTATCGAAAAAGAATTATTAGCAATTATTTGGTCTGTGAAATACTTTAGACCTTATTTATTCGGAAGATTCTTTAAAATACGATCAGATCACAAACCTCTCAAATGGTTAGATAATCTAAAAGAACCTAATTCAAAATTAGTGAGATGGAAATTATTATTATCCGAATATAACTATGAAATCGAATATATAAAAGGTAAAGACAATGTTGTCGCGGATGCCTTATCTAGGAATCCACAAGATGATATTTCTATCATAAATGAAGTCGGAGATATAGATAATATCATTAATGAGTTTTTGAAAGATGTCCCTGAGAATCATACTACAACAGCACATTCAGCTGATGAAACTCCCTTACTGACTTTTCCCTATGCAGAGAAACCTTTGAATTTTTACAAACATCAAGTCATAATAAAGATATCAGAAGCCTCACCAGTACCTCTTTGCATTAGAGAAAAAGTCTTTGACAATAATAGATATTTTATTAATTTGAGAAAGAAAAATATAGAGGAAGACTTAGAAAATTTTATAGCAGAACTGAATAATGATACAACTTATCATTTATACTTTCCCGACAAAGAACATGAAAAATATTTCCTGAAAATAATTCAAGATAAAATTATTAACTTGCATTCAAAATTGATTATTTGTTCAACAAAAGTGAAGGATGTAACTTTACAAAATGAACAACAAGAAAAAATAAACTATCACCATGTTTATAAAACAGGTCATAGAGGAATTACTACAACCATTGAATCAATTAGAAAAAATTATTATTGGCCAAACATTGTCAAGGATATAACAAATTATATCAACAACTGCAATATTTGTCAAAGATCCAAATATGAAAGAAAACCTAATGAATTTCAATTTCAACCTATTCCTGTAGGTACCAGACCTTTTGAAAGAGTTCATATCGATACATTGTCGATAGCAAAAGAAAAATTTTTAACCATTATTGACACGTTTTCTAAATTTGCCCAAGTATATCCAATAATGGGAGCAAATTCTATAAACATTCTTGATGGATTACTGATTTTTATTTCACATTACGGAATACCTCATACAATTGTGTGTGATGGTGGCAGCGAATTTAATAACAATAACTTTCAAGATTTTTGTAGGCTACATAAGATACAAATTCATGTAACAACTCCAAGAAATCCTAATTCTAACAGCTACATTGAAAAATTTCATTCAACATTTCTTGAACAAGTAAGAATAAAAACAAGACAATACCCAACAGAATCCTTGAATAATTTAATACGATATTCAGTATTACATTATAATAATTCGGTCCATTCATCCACCGAATATACTCCTTTTGAAGTCGTAACTGGACACTTCAATTCAAAAGACCCTTTCGATATAACTGATAAAGATATTGTGACGAAATATGTTCAAGACCATAAAGAAAACTTAAAGAAGTTTTATGACAAAATGAATACAAATTTGGAAGAAAAGAAAACTGATCAATTAAAAAGAATTAATGCTGATCGCAAAGAACCTATGACAATAACACATCAAGATCAAATATATCTCAAAGAAGAAACTAGAGATAAACTCGCACCCAAGTTCATTAAAATTGAGCCAGTAGCTCAAACGAAAAATAAAGTTAAAACTGAAAAATCTAAATATTCTAAACACAACTTGAAGAAACGCAAACAATACTAATATGCTTATTTCTTCATATATTTTCAGATGGACTTAATGTTCATACTCTCGATCCTTTTAATCATTCACCCTATTAATGGATCCATTCAGAAACTTAATAACCCAATCGTACCTATTAATGTAGGAAAAACAAAAATCATTGTGAGCAAGCATACATTTGTCAGTTATTTGAATATTACTGAATTCTTTGAAATGAAACATCATATCGATACCCAACTGAGTTTCATTGCTAATAAGCAAGGCATAAGTAATCAGTCAGACTTACTTTTACGCCAAGCCTTTACTTTATCTAAACAAATTGACCATCTTTTACAGACAATAAATCCACACATTGTTAGTAAACGCGGACTGATAAATATTGGTGGAAAAATATCCAAATGGTTATTTGGAACCCTTGATGATGAAGACGGTAAAAGAATTGATATGATCCTAAATCATATAGAAACAAACAATCACTTACTTAAAGATGCAATAAATAATCAGATATCTATTGCAAAAGAATTTATGACACAAACAAATCGTACTTTACACCAGATAAAATCAAATATAATCATAACTATGAACCTTATTGATAAATTCCAAGAAGAAATCAATGAAATAAATATTTTACATCTGATAATTGATTCCCTTGTCAACTTGCAAAGTCATTTAAATCAAATTGTTAACGCAATTACATTTGCAAATTTTCATCGAATACATCCTACATTTCTTTCATTAACAAACTTACGTATTATGATACAAAAATTGAATATGATATATTCTACTGATCAAATAGCTACATTCAAAAATCAACATAGCTACTATGCATTCTTAGGAATACAATTACTTTTTACTAGTGAGAGGATAATATTTCTCATACACTTTCCTATTTTGATGCCCATTGTATTCCAAACGTATTTCCTTTATCCTATACCACTTCTAAATAAAATGATTTCACCTCAGAAACCTTTCCTTACCTTGAATGAGAGTAGTGAACTTTACCAATATCACGATGAACCTTGCCCAGAGATTGAAGATTTGTGTTATTGCAACAATAACCTCCAATCCGAAGAAGATTGTATTGTCATGGTCATTCTGAAGAATGAAGCCGCCAACTGTACTACATTGAATGTCCACTTGGAAAAAGCCATTGCAAACCAAGTCACACCATGGAACGTCTTATTCTCGACACCGAGCAATGTCATTATAACTGAAAGTTGCTCCGTCGAAAACCATCATGAAGTCAAACCTGGGAGTTACCTCATTACAATCCCAGAAAACTGTTATTTTCTCATTGGCAATGAGAAATTTTCTCATGGAAATGATGAGCTGACACCGATGAAAGTCATCCAGCTTCCATCATTAAATATTTCCCAATTGTACACTAGACCTGTACCAGTCAAGCTTACCAAGATGAATTTAGAAGAGATCCAACATCTCACAGCGGAAATGAACACCCACCATGAAGTTTTCCTGCCAGCCGAGCCTGTAGCAGCCTATTCCATGCCCATATGGACCATTATCCTCATTTGCCTGGCACTCTGCATAGCTACATACTTTGGGGTAACATGCTACTACAAATCCTGTTACCCATACAACTTCATTATCTACTTGAGACACCGGAGATCCAGTCCTCCACTTGATGACTTCGAGCTGACCAACCAGCAGACCCAGCCTAGTCAGCCCACTCTGCCCTAGGCTTCCCTTTTAGGCGGGAGGAGTTACATTATTCCCGAGCCAACCCTGGACTAACCTGTTTCTTTATAAATAACAACCGGTAATTGCTGACATTGCATTCTTGCCGAACTTTATCTCTTAATTGTTTACAACCATTGTTTGATGTTTACAGCCTATAACATATCATAAGCATTTTAACCAAGACTTATCTTTTGATGATTATGAATTCTACCCGGGAATTATCTTGCATAGTAAGAACTTTTCCCGTAAATTATCTTTTTACCTTTACCAATGTCATAGTGTGTCTATATAAGCACATGAATTGTTATTGTACACAATTAGTTTGTGACCAGCTTTCTATTTGAATAAAGCACATAGTGAGGTCTGAATAACTTTTATTTGTGTGAAGTTCAATTAGTCAGAGTTATAAAACTAGTTCAACATTACTGGTGCTTCTACGAACCCCAGACTGCTGGAAGCACAACGTAATTCGTACAGTAAGTGATACAAGCAAGCAGTGGTCGTCGGAACTCACGAAGTGCACACTTGTGTACTTTACCTCGAGAAGTAGCGAATGATATTGTACCTGCCCCCCCTACCGCAGCATTGAAAGATCCATTCGGCATAGAAACAAACACACATTAGTCGGCTACACTTTGTAGAGTGCACGTGCACATTTCTCTCTTCATATGCTGGGGCGGATGGATTCATTTGCTGCTGCAACCTCTCTGCACCATAAACTTGTAGTGGAGAGAGGTTGCAGCAGGACAATGCCAAACCCTGCCTTCACCGTGTATGTAATTCACCCCCTTAATCCTAAGATCAAACTACACGTTCAGAGTAATTTCGCATGTACATAGCTCAAAAACCTTCTTCAAAGTCAAACTTGAAACATTATCAGAATTAGAAACTCAAGGTCGTGTACCGGAGATAGGCCGAAAGTCGAGGTCAATTCCTCACGTATAAGGTCATATGGTCATGTACATAGGTTAAGGCCGTGTGACGTCAGTCAAGGTCAGTGCTATTATTTACCTCATAGAGGTGGCAGAGGGCCGAGAACCGACTGTAATCTCCTACTACTATTCCAGTGTTAGAGAAAGATGAACAATTGTATTGTATTCTTTGAGTCTACAATCATGCTCAGCATAATTCAATTCATATTAGACTTGTGAATGTACTGAATACTGAAAAATTCAGAGAGAGACCCTTGCTCACTTTATTAAAAAAAATTGAACTTGGAAAAACACAAGATTATTATTTAATTATTCAATTACTAATAATATCCCGTTTGGTTTAGTAGGTACTACATTAGTTGTGACGCAAAAGTATGAATGCAGTTAGAAAAAGTATTATGGTTAATTTGATAGTTCGTACTGAAACCTCTGGCGTAAAATGAATCTTTGCGAGCACCAGGACAAAAATTCTCTCGAAGCGCGTTTTACTAACAAGTTAGCTTCCTCAGGAGATAATTGTGACTAAATGTCAGTACTATGCTAGTGTTTTTATATG